>NC_057804.1:540107033-540134389 GCF_018294505.1 Triticum aestivum | reverse complement strand
GGCTCCGCCTCCGGCCGGCCCCTCGCTGGCGACCTCCCGCCGCTCCCGGCCGGCGCCGCCCTCGCCGGTGCCTCCCTCCGCCGTCCGGCCGTGCCGCCCCGCCGCCCGAGGCTCCCTCGCCTTCCCCCGCCCGGATCTCTCCGTCCCGGAACCGTCCCGTCCCGGGTTAACTTTTCCCGAAGGTAAAATTCCAGTCCCAGGATTTTTGTAATTTTCATGCCATGTTCATCATGCTGTATCTCGGCATCCGTAGCTCCGTTTCGTGCGTGTAATATGTCAAATTGTTCGACTCAACGAGTACATCATTTCATTCCATAGCATCATATTCATTTGAGGTCATCTAGATGCCTGAATCTTTGTTGTAAGAGTGCTTCATGATGTTTTCTGTTGTCTGTTATCAGAACGAGCTCTTTTGTCATTTTTGCCATGATTGATGTGTGCATCCTATGAGGTTGATGTCTACATGTGTTTTGATCTATGCTATGTATTCTTTACAGTGGTGTATGCCATGCATTTTTGTGATCAATGTGGTGACTAGCACAAGCATGCAAACTAGGCATCGTGATGTTGCTGATTTTAGTCCCTGTTCTGCTGTTATTTTGATGCCATGTAAACTTGTTGCTACAGAGAGATCCATGCATATTTTGAGATACTTCAGTAAGGATGTTTTGAACATATGGTTATGTTCTATCCATTCATGCCCTTGCTTGCAATTATGGAGTAGTCTAGCATGTCATTTGAGTGCTCTACTTTTGCTTCAAAATGTTTCCTGGCAGATTGTTTACTTGTTATTCAATTTAGCCAAGGTTGTTGTAGTTGATCCTTGCATGCTATGGACTTGTTCTTGACTTTGTTTGTTTCACAAACATGCCTTATTGATGATGCTATGCTTATCTTGTCATGCAATGACTTGTGGTGAGTGAATCGAGCTTGTTAAGTAGTGTACATGATGTTGCTATTTTGCTAGGCTGAATCTGTTATTTCGTGATGCTATGTAAACATGTTGCTACTAATCATTCTATGCATAATATGGAGATGTTGTATAAACATGTTTTGATATACATGTCATGCTCTATCCATCCATGCCCCTGGTTGCAATTATAGCTTGCTGTAGATTGTTCATATCTTGCTCCAAAGTTGCTTAATAATGTTGCTGTCAGCCTGTTAACATTAAGTTCAGTTGTTTCCATGTGTGTTCCTAGTGATCCATGCACCCTATGACCTTGCTCTTGCCATGCTTAGCTTCACAAATATGTCTTCTTACTGTTGGTTTCCTTGCCATGCCATGTATTGCTCTGTAGTGAGTTGCACAAGCTCATTAACATGCCTTCATAATTTTGTTTCTGCCATGTTTGAATCTGTATAATAACTTGCTATGTTTACATGGGTGCCATCATATTTTCTGATCCCTTTTGGCTTATGGTCACTAAGGGACTTTTGATCTATGCTATTAGTTGATTCATGACATGCCTTTTTTTGCCATGATAAGTTCCTGTAACATGTTGTTTGGTAGCTCTGAACATTGCATCGTGATGTTAGTTTCTGCAAAGTCTGAAATTGTTATAACTTGCAATCTTTCCATGTGTGTTTGAGCATGTTCTAGTGATTTCTAGAGATAGCTCAGTGTTCATGTTTTGTTTTGCTTTACCTGTACATCATGTCCATGCCTTTTGTTATTATGTTGAGGTGCTGTAGCATGTTATTTTGATGCTTGCAATATGCCTAGTTGCTGTTTTGGACAGCTTGTCCTTTAAACTTGTATAGAGTGTGTGTGTTGAACCGTTGCTCCGTTTTGAGTGTGCTCTATATGAAACTTGCTTAGAATTGCATGTATTTCCATATTATCATGTTGCATCCATGTTTTGAGGTGTTTTCTTGATGTTTGTATGCATTTTGCATCAATGCCATGTTTAACTTGTTTTGCTCATATCTTCTAGGCCGTAGCTCCAAACTAAATGAACTTTATATGTAACTTGACTAGGATCTCGTGTAGATCATCTTGGTGCATCTTAACTTGTTGTTTAACAACTTGAACATAAGGTTTATTCAGATCTGGACCAATTTCGAAATATGCATATGAGGACTTACCGGAATTGTTATATGTTGTTCCCGGCCTCATTTAAACTTGCCTTGATGTGTTGCTCTTGTTTGCATCATCTCTTTCCATAAGTAGCTTCATGTAGTCTTGTCTTGCATCATGCTTGTTTGTGCATCATGTCTTGTTCATGTGTGGTGTGTTTACGATGTTGTGTGCTTCTTTTTGATAGTTCCTGTTTCGTTGCGATCGTGAGGATTCGTTCGTCTACGCTTGGTGCGTCTTCGTGGCTTCATCCGTTCATCTTCTTCATGGACTCGTTCTTCTTCCTTGCGGGATTATAGGCAAGATGACCGCTACCCTGGATCTCACTACTATCATTGCTATGCTAGTTGCTTCGTTCTATCGCCATGCTGCGTTACCTATTTGTTGCTCATCAAGCCTCCCATATTGCCAGGAACCTCTAACCTTTGACACCTTTCCTATGCAAATCGTTGTTTGGCTATGTTACCGCTTTTACTCAGCCCCTCTTATAGCGTTGCTAGTTGCAGGTGAAGTTGAAGATTGCTCCATGGTGGATAGGGTTTTGGTTGGGATATCACAATATCTCTTATATTATTAATGCATCTATATACTTGGTAAAGGGTGGAAGACTCGGCCTTTTGCCTAGTGTTTTGTTCCACTCTTGCCGCCCTAGTTTCCGTCATACCGGTGTTATGTTCCCGGATTTTGCGTTCCTTACACAGTCGGGTGATTTATGGGACCCCCTTGACAGTTCGCTTTGAATAAAAATCCTCCAGCAAGGCCCAACCTTGGTTTTACCATTTGCCTCACCACCACCTATCCTTTCCCTTGGGTCGGCCAACCCGAGGGTCATCTTTATTTTAGCCCCCCCGGGCCAGTGCTTGTCTAAGTGTTGGTCCGAACTGAGCTGCCTGCGGGGCCACCTCGGGGCAACTTGAGGGTTGGTTTTACTCGTAGCTAGTCTCATCCGGTGTTGCCCTGAGAACGAGATATGTGCAGCTCCTATCGGGATTAGTCGGCGCATCGGGCGGCTTTGCTGGTCTTGTTTTACCATTGTCGAAATGTCTTGTAAACTGGGATTCCGAGTTTGATCGGGTCTTCCTGGGAGAAGGTCTATTCCTTCGTTGATCGTGAGAGCTTGTCATGGGCTAAGTTGGGACACCCCTGCAGGGTATAATCTTTCGAAGGCTGTGCCTGCGGGTATAGGCAGATGGGAATTTGTTCGACATGTTCTACCTAGCTAGGAAATCAAATCTTATTTAGGGTTTAGGGCTTAAAGCCTTGATACTTCATCAATAGTTTTTTTTGTACACACTCTCACAATTTTTGCCTTTAGTTGTGAAGTTAATATTGGCTATGATCCGTGAATCATTGAGTTGCATCAGCATGCGTGTTAGTTTTGCATTGTATTTGATGGAATGTTGTAACAGGGCAACCTTGGAGTCAGGATACATACATGAAACAAAATCTGAAAGCTTCATACTAGCATTGTAGTAGTCCCTGCGGTCCTTTTTTGTATGCGTATAAGAAAATCTCACTTTTCCTGCAATGGTCTGCGCCTTAGCATATTTGTGCCACTCTTTCGAACAGTACTACCGCAACCGCAAAGAAAAAAGGACCAGAGGTGCCGCACGATGGCCAAGGAATGTAGTGATAGTGTGAGGTGAGCCATGTACTCACTAGGCTGCTGTGTTTCGCACTCCTCCAGTGTAAGAGTGGAGAAAGTTAGTTTTATCACAGAATAAATAAATAAATAAGAGTGCATACGCTCTACGACTCTCTGTCGCCAAATGAATAATGACCAATGAGCCGTCAATTCACATAGACCCGGCAGTAAGTTGGACGAAAGAAGCAACCACCACTCTTCATTGAATCTATTTCTCCCTCATGTAGTACAGTATACTACAATATTCTTTTGGAAACAAACGTTTCATTTTGGTGGATTGCTCCATCGAGCAAAACTAAACATTGAAATCACGTCTATCGCGTTCATGTCTCACCCCACACAAGCTCCGACCCATACGGTCGCTTGACATGCCACTCACCGCAAACCAAATATACGCAAACTTTCCCGCCTACTTGTCGATGGATCGTGCCATGGTGTACTTCTGGAAGAGATAGACACGGAGGGGGAGGACAACTAGCTGTAGCATGGACTACCAAGAACTTTTTACATGCATGTTGTGGCCGGCCGTGGTGTCGTTTGAACTTTTTACATGCGTGGTGTCGCGTGCACTAGGAAGCGGCGCGGGCGGCGCTCTCTCGGCCGGTGCGCCGCTTCAATGTCGGAGCCAATGAGAGGTCGTGTCCGCTCTGGCCGGGCATGAATGCAGCACTGACCATTTCGGGTGGGAAGCGCGCACGGGTTATGAAGATGGTTAGAGTTGGATAGGGCAGTCAAGAGCGGGCATGGCAGTGGTCCAGACGCCCGCAAATGAGAGATGCTGGACGGACATAAAGATGGAGATGGAGATGGATATGAAAGTAAGAATTTTACATAAACACAGATATGTATTCTATGTATGTGTGTGTGTGCGCACACACACACATAGTGACGACTCTCGTGACTACTCGTACACATCATCGATGACTCGTTCTCCCTACACACACAAACTTAGTACCACCTCATTTTGTTCCTAGGACAGGAATATCATATGAGTGGGAAACAATATGAAGTGAGATAAATGGAGTACTACGTACACGCACTCAGTCTGCCTCCGACATACCCCGCGAGTACATGATGGAGCGTATTTGTACAAGAAGAGGCAACTTTAGCTTGTTCACTTAATAATGGAGGGTCGGGGACCACACGTGAGAGATACAAAGTGCGATCTAGAAGCGGGCGTGTTATTGATCGAGTTTCTTTCTTTCCGGGAACGCGTGTATTCTATTTAAAACCACTGCAATGGAGAGATTTTCTACTGCATTGTATGTGTAGCGTCTTGTTTGATAGGGTTTCTCGCGTCTCGCTCTCTCACCCTCTCCATATCTAAACAAGATAACAGTGTCCACTCTATCCACAACAAAAAATACACTTCCGTGATGATACGTGTTTGTCATGGTAGGTCACGTTTTCTGTCATACATGTACATCCATCATGGTTTTATGACATAATAAGATAGTCATACATGTGATGTTGTAGAAGTGTTCCATGACAATACCAAAATTATCATCACAAAAGTGTTCACTTCCATGACGATAAATGATGCATCATGGAAGTGCTTTCTTCAAGGGTAACTAACACATGGCATCCACCGTAACGGGTCGCCGTTAAGCTACTGGGTCTGGTTTTGGATCCGATAACCCATTAATAGCCAGGACCAATGTGGATTTTCCACGTGTAAAATTCTCATTGGTCGAAGGAAACACGGGTCAGCTCGTCATTGGGCCAGATATGCGCCAATGATATGTCGACACGTGCGACGACCCAACACTAGCCCATTTAGCTTACAAAGGACGGCCCACTTGACTTGGTCAAATGCTAGCAGGTCGTCCCATGAAAAGCATGTTAATGGTCTATTTGCATATAGCCCATTTTAGGTCCCGGTAACTTACGACCCGTTAGGGCCTTCCCCAAATTGGCCCAACAATGTGATGTGGGCCTTCGAATATAACACTAGCCCGTTTCACTTTTGGTCCATGTATGTCCCACAACGTATTTCAGCCCATATGACGCCTTTCGTATCTTTGGGCCCTTTAGTGGCCACGGTGACTCTGGCCAATAATGAACAGTAAATTTCTTTGTACCCATTAACGGCCCATGATTCACAGGGGCCGTTTCTATCCCGTGTTAGCTTTCGGCCTACTGACGGCCCATACGTTCTTGGGCTCCTTTCCGGTCCTCAATTACTTACGGCCCGTTACTGACTTGTTCCACTAAAGAGCCAAATTTGACCCATGGTTAGAATCAGCCCGTTGTGGCATGTTAACTCGTTGCGATGTTTCTAGCCCGTCCTATATTCTAGCCTGTTAACGACTCGTTATGCCTGTGAAAGAATTAAGCCGTTGCTGTCTTCTGACATGTTAACGGCTCGTTATCGTGCTGGCCGATACAAATTGCCCCCATTTACGCCCCATGTGGGCCCATTTGTCCAACGGCCCGAGGCACACTGATTCTACGGCCCGTTGGAGGCCCATTTATCCGATGGCCCGTAGGAGGCCCATGGATCCTATGGCCTATAGCAGGCTCAAGGTTACCACGATCTGTATATGGCCCATGGTTGTGGCGACCACTAGCAAACCAAGGAAAAAGAAGACTAGGAAATTAATAAGCCAGAAACTAACACTAGGTTATTAAGGCGATTGCATAGATTACATAAAATGGGCGACCACCAGTAAAAATATAGGGAACACCCTACACTATACAAAAATGGCTTGCTGTTTTGTTCAGCCGCTGGCTACATGTTAAGAACAAATTTTGTATCACAACAAAACAAATTACAACCATAAAACAAAAGGAAGGTTGGCATAAACGTTAACAATCCGGAAGATAAATGCACCACCAGAAATTCAGAAGCTCAGTTCATTTGACCTGACTGTTATGTTTTCATGTTGTACTGTCCGATGGAGCACCATAACCTTGGCCTTCATTTCTCCTAGGCTCTTGAACAACACAGCCAATGTCTGATAGTCTAGTTTCAAAACCATGCATATCTTGACGACATTGATCAATGGTTGTCCTTGTTTCACAAAGGGTCTATGTTAGGGAATGGACTTGTGTCTGGAGTGTAGATATAACATTGTTTTGAGCGTGCATATCTTGATCATGAGGCAGTTTGGATGAGATTGCCTTAACAACCAACCCAGTATTACGTAGGTACGTGCTTTTGGCACTGTTAGTGGACAGGTACTGACCCACTGCAGCAAGAGGTGACATTGCGGTTATAGTTGCCTCATCACCTTCGGAAGGTGGCAGTTCCAGCATTTTTTCCATAGCTTGCTAAAAAGTTGAGTTTTTACATTAGTAGTACCAGAACAGAAGATAATAAGGAGGCAGCAAAACTAAACAAAATAGCTTTGGTCTATATACAGAACTTATTCTGGTGAACCCGTGTAAAATATTAGTTGTACTTTACTGCAAAGTACATAACAAAACCAGGTTCCAAACATATGACCATGTACCATGGCTAATGTATTGTCTATTTCTTCACATTGTATTGACAGCTATGGATAAAGAGACAAAGTTTATAATACAGTAAGCACGGTATGACATCATTCATATCATAAAACAACTGAGAACAAACAAATAGGCAATTGTAACATTGTGTGGGCAAGTCCAGCATGGAACTAGATTACAGATCAAGATCAAAGGAACATCACTCCTCTCTTATAAACCTTGTAAGGTGCAATGATACGCTAAGACAAGTGTATAAAATTGAAAAGAGTAATAGACATTGGCTGCAAACCATGCAGTTCAATGCACAAGTCAGAGTAAGTAGTAGTTAAAAGGCATGAGGATTAAGGACTTACAATAGCGGCTTTGACTGGTGTAGTCATGCCCTTCATCTTGCTGGTGTGACAGTCCTTGAAGATTTCCATAGCATTTGGTTCAAGTACTTTTTGGTCCTTGCGGGCTTTCCTCCTCATTTGGTACAAGTCAATATAGATCTGATAATATGGTACAACGAAAAGAGTGAAATAGCAACTAATTACAAGAGCCTCATAGTGTGCAATATAGCTATGAGATCCCGTCGTCTATTGGAATTTCACTTTCGTACGATTGGCCTTGTTCTTTGAACAGTTCACCTACAAGAAGATAGATTTGTGAGGCACATGCGTAAATAGGAGTTCAACATGTGATCTGATCACATATATATAACGTACTTGATACTTTGGATCATACTAGTGTTTAACGAGGCCTCTCCAGTCTTCATCCGATATATTTCCACTTGGAGATGTCTGGGCAAGTTCACTGTTATCCTTGCCTTCAAACTGAGTTGTCCTCAAGTTATACCAATACTGCCGCAGAGCAGACTTGAAAACATGGGTGCAAGTTTGTCTGGTTGCATAATCTTGGCTATCCAACTTGAACCTCGTCTATTGAAAATTATGGGAGTCTCATTATCAACAACCTAGAAAGTATGGGACAGAGCAAGATGATATTACTAGTTTCCATACATAACCATTCTTACAGATAAATGGTCGAGGAAGGTGTTGAACTGGGTTTCGTTTGCGTCATTCCTGTACTAAATCCATGTTGGGAGGATACGTGCATGACACCTAACGGCAACCGCTGCCTCTAATACTAACTTGGCTGACTCTATAGCATCACGTGGCCTTTTTAAACTTGCCTCAAAATGGATCTCCATTCTTCCTCCTCTAGATTTAGTTAACCTATCGAGCAGTATCCATGATGTTTGTTTCCTCTTGCGCCTAGGGGCTATTCCAACAAAGAACATAGGAAGTGTTGGTGTACATCAAACTGTGAGACTACATATAAAGAAGCATGCAACTGTAACTTGACTCCAGCAACTACCGTCTTGTTGTTGAAGCTCACGAGGTTAATCTGATCTTGCCAACTCGTCTTTTGTCAAGAGTGCTTCAGAACTAGTGTCAGGTGGCAAGGGAGCTTGGGAACATGCTGAGCTGAGTTGACAAACGAGTAACTCATGCGGCTGGTGGTACTGTGGAAGGCGGTGCAACAACTAGGGTTGTCGCTGCTTGTTTGGTGGCGGCTATTTGTTTCTATTTGGCTTGTTTTGTAGCTCGTGTAGCATGGGATACCGTGTTTGTACAATTTTCTGATGGACTTAGACCTTCTATTGCACCATCGTACCAGTAGAATCTGCATAATTCTTCCGCTTCTGTTTCCGTGTGTCCTCAGTACTAACACCATCCCCTGTGAATTTTTTTCCTTCCTCTTTCTCTGTGCCATGTTAAGTCAAGCCGACAAGAAAAAGGAATAAAAATTTAGTTCTTCAGAACAAATTGATGCGTGATACAGATGAACTGAACTTTCATGCTAGACAACCACATGATAGGAAGAGCTAATATGTACGAAAAATAGGACGGCGTGAGATAATCAGAACTATGATGTATAAACTAAGCAAACGAACTTTCAATAAATTATAAGCAATGCAATGGAAGGTATACACAATATGAAAGATGCTACAAATATCACTGTGCCAAGTTAATAGTGTTTCGTCATAACTGGTGTTTAAACAAATGTGAAGTGGTACAAGAAATAAATCATATGCAAGATGCAAACAACATCACACTACCAAGTTAAAGATTTCTTGTCATTAGTGACATTGCATATTCACAGCGTATGATGTGTAAACTAAGCAGAAGGCATTTCAACAAATTAGAAGCAATGAAAGCTAAACATCATATGCACGATGCAACGAATATCACTCTACCAAGTTAAAACTATCTCGTCATTAGTGCAATTTCAACAAATTAGTAGTACAAGCTAGAAAATAATGCGAGATGTAAACTATATCAGACTCTCAAGTTAAACGTGTCTTGTGAAAAGTGATTGTTGCACGTTAGACAAGAGTATTACTTTGATGTAAGAACATGGTGTGATAGACAGATATTGTATGTTCTAGAAACACGAACATGTGTCTTATTCACCAGTATAATGTGTAAAGTAAGCAGAAAAAGAAATAAAATTCACTCTTCAGAACTCATTCATGCATGATACTGACAATCACTACCTTGATGTAATGCAAACACATGATACGAGGATGGAATATGTACGGAAAACAGGACGACGTGGCATATTCACAACTATTTGTGTAAAGTAAGCACAAGCAATTTAATCAAATTACAAGCAATACAAGCTAGACACCATATGCAACATGCAAGAAAATATCACACTGCCAAGCTATAGAAAGACCTGGGATGTCGGTTTCGCCAGAAGACCGCCATTAGTCCCTGCCTTATTTTTTTCCTTCCTCTTTCTTAATTGTATTGCCTTGTCAAGTCAAGTCCACAAGAAAAATGAATTAAAATCGCTTTTCAGAACTCATTGATGCAGGATGCTGGTGAGCACTACTTTAATGTAAGGCGACCGCATGATAGGACGATTGAATGTGTAAGAAAAAAGGACAGCATTGCCTATTCACAGCTATGATGTGTAAACTAAGAAGCAGGCATTTCAACAAATTAGAAGCAAGGAAAGCTAGAGACCATATGAAACATGCAACGAATATCACTTTACCAAGTTAAAATGGTCTCGCCATAAGTGCCATTTCAACAAATTAGAAGTAGTACAAGCTAGAAAACAATGTGATATGTAACCTATATCATACTCCCAAGTTAAACATGTCTTATGATAAATGATTGTTGCAGGTTACACAACAGTAGTACTTTGATGTAAGAACATGGTGTGATAGACAGATATTGTATGTTCTAGAAACAGGAACACGTGTCTTATTCACAAGCATAATGTGTAAAGTAAGCAGACGGAATTCAACAAAATTAGAAGCAATACAAGCTAGACATCATACATAATATGCAATCACATATAACAGTGCCTTGTCAGAGAGAGAACCTATGATGGTGGACAAGGGGGGACGTGGTCATCATCAACACAGCTACGTTGAGTGTCTATGCATGTGTTGTCTTCCAAATCTTGTTGGGGTGATGGCAGAGTAGCATGTGTAAAGGCCCTCCGTTTGGAAGAAGCACCTTTATCCACTACCTTGCTAATTTCCTTCTGCTATCTTGATTTTGCATTGTCAAGTAAAACCGACAAGAAAAAGCAATAAAGTTCACTCTTCAGAACTCATTCATGCATGATACTGACAATCATTACCTTTATGTAAGGCAAACACATGATACGAGGATGGAATATGTACGAAAAATAGGACAACATGGCATATTCACAACTATTTGTGTAAACTAAGCAGAAGCCATTTCAACAAATAAGAAGCAATGCAAGCTAGACATGACATGAAAGATGCAACCAATATGACTCTGCCAAGTTAAAAGCGTCGCATCATAAATGGCGTTTCAACAAATTAGAAGCACCGCATGTTATAAATCATATGAAAGATGAAACCAATAATACACTGCATATACTACAGGTGCCTCGTCATATTGATTGATGCGGGATAGAAAAAAACAGTAGTTTTATGTAAGGACATGCTTAATAGGTAGATGTACCATGTACTAAAAGCAGGAAGACATTTCACAATAACATGTATAATGTATAAACTAAGCAGAATAGCGCATGCAATTTAACCAGATTGAAAGAATTACAATCTAGACACCATATGCAACATGCAACCACATATCCCGCTGCCAAGTTAGAGCAAGCAGCTGCGATGCTTGTGTAGGGGAAATGCGGTCATCAACTTGATGTCTACTACACAACCTTCTTCTTGTAGACGTTGTTGGGCCTCCAAGTGTAGAGGTTTGTAGGACAGTAGCAAATTTCCCTCAAGTGGATGACCTAAGGTTTATCAATCCGTGGGAGGCGTCGGATGAAGATGGTCTCTCTCAAACAACCCTGCAACCAAATAACAAAGAGTCTCTTGTGTCCCCAACACACCCAATACAATGATAAATTGTATAGGTGCACTATTTCGGCAAAAAAATGGTGATACAAGTGCAATATGGATGGTAGATATAGCTTTTTGTAATCTAAAATTATAAAAATAGCAAGGTAGCAAGTAACAAAAGTGAGTGAAAACGGTATTGCAATGCTTCGAAACAAGGCCTTGGGTTCATACTTTCACTAGTGCAAGTTCTCTCAACAATAATAACATAATTAGATCATATAACAATCCCTCAACATGCAACAAAGAGTCACTCCAAAGTCACTAATAGCAGAGAACAAACGAAGAGATTATGGTAGGGTACGAAACCCCCTCAAAGTTATTCTTTCTGATAAATCCATTGGGCTATTCCTATAAGTGTCACAAACAACCCAAGAGTTTGTAGTAAAATAACACCTTAAGACACACATCAATCAAAACCCTAATGTCACCTAGATACTCTAATGTCACCTCAAGTATCTGTGGGTATGATTATACGATATGCATCAGAAATTCTCAGATTCATCTATTCGACCATAACAAAGAACTTCAAAGAGTGCCCAAAAGTTTCTATCGAAGAGTCAAGACGAAAACGTGTGCCAACCCCTATGCATATATTCCCAAGGTCACGGAACTCGCAAGTTGATCACCAAAACATACATCAAGTGAATCAATAGAATACCCCACGCAGGACATACATCAAGTGTTCTGAAATCTTTAAAGGCTCAATCCAATAAGATAACTTCAAAGGGAAAACTCAATCCATTACAAAGAGGTAGATGGGGAGAAGAATCATAAGATCCAACTATAATTGCAAAGCTCACGTTACATCAAGATCGTGCCACATCAAGAACACGAGAGAGAGAGAGAGAGAGAGAGAGAGAGATCAAACACATAGTAACTAGTACATACCGTCAACCCCGAGGGTGAACTACACCCTCCTCGTCATGGAGAGCACCGGCATGATGAAGATGGCCACCGGTGATGGATCCCCCCCTCCGACGGGGTGCCGGAACATGGTCTCGATTAGCTTTTGGTGGCTACAGAAGCTTGCAGCGGTGGAACTTCTGATCTAGGTTATGTTCTTGAGGTTTGGGGATTTATAGGAGAGGTTGGCATCGAGAAAAAGTCAGGGGGCCCCATGGAGAGTCCACGTGGCAGGGGGCGCGCTCTAGGGGCGGGGCCCTCCACCCTTGTGGGGCCCGTGGGACTCCCCTCCGGTAATTCTTCGTTCCAGTACTTTTTATATTTTCTAGAAAAAATCTCCGTTGATTTTCAGCGCATTCCGAGAACTTTTATTTCTGCACAAAACAACACCATGGTAGTTCTGCTGAAAACAGCGTCAGTCTGGGTTAGTTCTAACCAAATCATACCAAAATCATGTATAAATATTGTAAACATGGCATTAATACATCAAAAATTATAGATACATTTGAGACGTATCAGCATCCCTAAGCTTAATTCATGCTCGTCCTCGAGTAGGTAAATGATAAAAATAGAATTTTTGATGTAGAATGCTACCTAACATATTTATCAATGTAATCTTCTCTATTGTGGCAACAATATTAAGATCCATAAGATTCAAAACAAAAGTTTAATATTGAAATAAAAATAATAATACTTCAAACATACTAATAAGGCAATTATGTCTTCTCAAAATAACATGGCCAAAGAAAGCTATCCCTACAAAATCATATAGTCTGGCTATGCTCTATCTTCATAAAACAAAATATTTAAATCATGCACAACCCCTATTTCAGCCAAGCAATTGTTTCATACTTTCGTATTTTCAAAAAATTTCAATCTTGACACAATACATGAGCGATATAGCACTATAGGTGGAATAGAATGGTGGTTGTGGAGAACACAAAAAGAGGAAGATAGTCTCACATGAACTAGGCGTATCAACGGGATATGGAGATGCCCATTAATAGATGTCAATGTGAGTGAGTAGGGATTGCCATGCAATGGATGCACTAGAGCTATAAGTGTATGAAATCTCAAAAAGAAACTAAGTGGGTATGCATCCAACTTGCTTGCTCACGAAGACCTAGGGCACTTTGAGGAAGCCCATCATTGGAATATACAAGCCAAGTTCTATAAAGAAAATTCCCACTAGTATATGAAAGTGACAACATAGGAGACTCTCTATCATGATGATCATGGTGCTACTTTGAAGCACAAGTGTGGTAAAAGGATAGTAGCATTGCCCCTTCTCTCTTTTTCTCTCATTTTTTTTGTTTTCTTTGGTCCTTTTTTTTGTGGCCTCTTTTTTTCTATTTTTTTTTCGTCCGGAGTCTCATCCCAACTTGTGGGGAAGCATATTCTCCATTATCCTTCCCTCACATGGGACAATGCTCTAATAATGAAGATCATCACACTTTTATTTACTTACAACTCAAGAATTACAACTTGATACTTAGAATAAAATATGACTCTATATGAATGCCTTTGGCCGTGTACCGGGATGTGCAATGAATCAAGAGTGACATATACGAGAGAGTTATGAAGGGTGGCTTTGCCACAAATACGATGTCAACTACATGATCATGCAAAGCAACATGACAATGATGAAGCGTGTCATAAAAAAGGAACGGTGGAAAGTTGCATGGAAATATATCTTGGAATGGTTATGGAAATGCCATAATAGGTAGGTATGGTGGCTATTTTGAGGATGGTAATGGTGGGTGTTATGGTACCAGCAAAAGTTGCGGGGCACAAGAGAGGCTAGTAATGGTGGAAGGGTGAGAGTGCGTATAATCCATGGACTCAACATTAGTCATAAAGAACTCACATACTTATTACAAAAATCTACAAGTCATCAAAACCAAGCACTACGTGCATGCTCCTAGGGGAAGGGTTGGTAGGAGTTAACCATCGCGCGATCCCGACCTCCACACATAAGGAAGGCAATCAATTAATAAATAAAGCTCCAACTTCATCACAAAACGGTTCACGAGACATGCATGCTATGGGAATCACAAACTTTAACACAAGTATCTCTCAAATTGAAAATTACATCACTAGCATGACTCTAATAACACCATCTTCATATCTCAAAAAATCATAAAGAATCAAACTTCTCATAGTATTCAATGCACTTTATATGAAAGTTTTTATTATATCCCCCTTGGATGCCTATCATATTAGGACTAGTTTTACAACCAAAGCAAATTACCAGGCTGTCCTAAAAGACTATAAAAATAATATAAGTGAAGCATGAGAGTTCATCTATTTCTTCGAAATAAAACCACCGTCGTGCTCTGAAAAGATATAAGTGAAGCACTAGAGAAAATGACAAACTACTCCAAAAGATATAAGTGAAGATCAATGAGTAGTCGAATAATTGTGCAACTATGTGAAGACTCTCTGACATTTAAGAATTTCAGATCTTGGGATATTATTCAAAGAGCAAGCAAAACAAAGTACTATAAATTGACGCTCCAACCAAAGCACATATCATGTGGTGAATAAAAATATAGCTCCAAGTAAAGTTACCGATGAATGAAGACGAAAGAGGGGATGCCATCCGGGGCATCCCCTAGCTTAGGCTCTTGATTGTGCTAGAATATTTCCTTGGAGTGCCTTGGGCATCCCCAAGCTTAGGCTGTTGCCATTCGTTATTCCATAGTCCATCAAATCTTTACCCAAAACATGAAAACTTCACAACACAAAACTCAACAGAAAACTCGTAAGCTCCGTTAGTATGAGAAAATAAATCACCACTTTTGGTTCTATTGTGAACTAATTCTAAATTCATATTGGTGTAATATCTACTGTATTCCAACTTCTCTATGGTTCATACCCTCCGATACTACTCATAGATTCATCAAAATATGTCACACCCTGATTTTCATGGCACAACACTTAAGATGATAAATCATGATAAAATGTGTTTTGAAAAAAAACTTTTGAGTGTTTTGGACTTTGCATTGATTGGATTATGTCTGTTGTTTACAAGTGCTCTAAAAATCAAATAAATCCTCCAACTCCTATACTTAATCTCCTTGCCCCAAACTCTTGAACCAATGATCATGCCATGTGTATAGTATAGTATAGTATTTTCTTACAAAAATAATTTGGCCAAAAAGTATTTTATAAATTTAGTTTTCAAAAACCCTCTGAATTGAGGTTTGCACTACAAGTACTTGATTTGGGCTATGAAAATTCTTTCCAAAAACATATTTGAATCATATTATATATAAGACTACCACAAACCACAAAAATATAATTTTAAAAGTTATTTTCCTATTTTATTTAAAGGCTTTTTCTTTAGGCCAGAAATGGTCTTTAATAGGTTAAAATTATTTTAATGCTTTAAAAATATTTGGGAAAACCTAAGGAAACTCAGTGGACATATATTGTCCATATATAAGAGTTTCAACACATGGTCATGTTCAAAATATTGGTCAAATCCCTCAAAAACCCTTTCTGGATATTTCAAGATTTTGAAATATTTACAAAAGAAATATTCTCTAAAAATTCCAAGAAAATTCTAGCTTGTCACAAATACTCTATTTGGTAATCTTGCAAAATCTCATGTCATGGGGAATAGCATAACCCCATGAAATCCCCTCAAAACCATTTCTGTCCTTTTTCAAGTTTGAACAACTTTACATTAGCAAACTTGTCCAAATGCTCTCAAACTTGGTACACATGCTAAAATGGCCTAATAAATCATGTAGACCAAGTGGCACAAGTTGGAGAACGAGTTAACTTGATTAAAGGGCCCCAAAACCCTTCCTGTCCAGAACCAAATTTGAACAAGTCTACATTGGCAAGTTTCTCCTTTTGATCTCAACTTTTGTGGATAGTTCGGAACCTCAAATAATGACACTACACTAAGTGGTGCATCAAGGAGAATAGATTTGCATGGCTAAATCTTGGGAAGTCCATTTCTGTTGATTTCTAGGGTTTACAAAACTTGCATTGTCAACTTTCTTCAAATGAGCTCCAACTTGGTGATCAACCCCGTTTCTATATTACACTTGATCTTGTTAATCTTCATATCATTTGGAATTCATTTGCTTGCCCAAACCACCATCAAACACCTTCTGGCAGAAATTTAAAATGCATGTTTTGTCCATTTCCACTAATCTCCATGAGCTCAACTTTCTCCCACAACCTAATCTGGTCCTCCTCTAACCCCTGTATCTTTCCCTGCCCGCGGAGCCATGATGATGGGGGTGAAAATCTCTTTCCCCTCTCTGTACAACACCAACTCCACTCTCTCTCAACTCCCTCACCCCTCCAGTGGCTCCCCGGGGCATCCAATGCCATTGCCACATTGTTTACTCCCCCTGCAGCTGCCAGACACAAGTGGACGCGCTGGTGCGTGCAAAAAGCCACGGGTGCCGGACATTTGCATGCTCTGGAGCATGCTACAGTGTGCTCCCACACTGTAGCTGCGTCCTGCCCAAGGCTTCCGGCCACCTCGAGCCTCCCCCACGTGCCAGTCGATGCTCCTCGACGTCCACAACACGCCACGCCCTTGTCCCCCTTCTCTTTCTTGCTCCTACTACCTCCTTCACACGCACCCCGACCGCCCGAGAGCTCCAATGGGCGAGCTCACATGCGTGAAGCCTCTGGCACCTCCCCGCTCTTCCTCTGCCTTTCCCTTGGCCTAGGCCACGCCTACAAACTCCCTAGACAAGGCACTGAGTGCCAGTTCGGCCCCTGTCACTGCATTGGTCGCGGCCGTGGACGCCGACCACGGTGCACCAACGCCCCGCCATATGAGGATCTCCCCGGGCCTCCCCCTCGTCTCCAACCACCCACTCTTTGCCCCAGCTATCTCCTGGATCACTCACTCCTCCCCGGAGCTGCTCCATCACCTCCCCATGGCCGGAGCCGAGCCATCATCCTCTGCTCAAATTACCACGAGCAAGGCCCCCTCCTCCCCTCCTTTCTCCACTCGGAACCCCCTAGCCACGGCAAAACTTTCCCCCTCTTCTTCCCCTAGACCCATTCCCCGTAGCGCCGGTGCCGCCATCGCCGTCCTCCTCGTCCTCCGCAGTCGACGCCGTGCCTGACCCGGCACTCCTCAGCGACGGTGCCACCCATGGATGGATGCATCCAGGTCCCCTGAGCACTCCGGTGGGCCTAGCACCGCAGGAGGTGGTCGGGGCCACTAGCAAATCTCCCGCCAACGAGGCCTTTGCCCCCTTTGTCGCAGGCGGGAGGAGGGAGATGACCCTGTGGGTGGACCCAGCAGGTCAGTGACCCCGTCAGCGGGCCCCTCCGTTTAAGTGGAGACGCACTCGGAAAATACGCCTTCGGCGTGGACCCTGCGCGCATGCAGCTGAGACGATGGGCCGACCCAGTTGTGCCTCGGCGCTAAACCGCGCCCGGTGCACGTTGCCGCCGCTGGATTTGGCCCATTTAGGTAAATCCCTTTTCTTTTTCTTTTTCTTTTTCTATAGACTTGTAAAATCCATAAATAATTAAAATTAACTCCAAATTTGATAATTCAATTTTCTTGTAGTTCCTAAATTAATGATCTATCACATGGTGCTATTTGCACATTTTTCCAGAAACCTTTTCTTCACAAACATTTATCAAATCTTGTTTTTCCATTTCTGTGAACTTTAGAAAATCACATACAGCCCATTTTTGATCCAAATTCCATCGTTCAAATTCGTCGATGCTTATAAGTTCAAATTCCTGTTCTGCTGGGGACACTTCCCTCCGGGAGGGGGAAATCATCACCATCGTCATCACCAACGATCCCCCCATCGAGAGAGGGTCAATCTCCATCAACATCTTCACCAGCACCATCTCCTCTCAAAATCCTAGTTCATATCTTGTATCCAAACCACAAATTGGTACTTGTGAGTTTTTAGTAGTGTTGATTACTCCTTGTAGTTGATGCTAATTGGTTTACTTGGTGGAAGATCATATGTTTAGATCCCTAATGCATTTTATTACTCTTGTGATTATGAACATGAATATGCTTTGTCAGTAGTTACGTTTGTTCCTGAGGACATGGGTGAAGTCTTGCTATTAGTAGTCATGTGAATTTGGTATTGGTTCGATATTTTGATGAGATGTATGTTGTCTTTCCTCTAGTGGTGTCATGTGAACTTCAACTACATGACACTTCACCATTATTTGGGCCTAGAGGAAGGCATTGGGAAGTAATAAGTAGATGATGGGTTGCTAGAGTGACAGAAGCTTAAACCCTAGTTTATGCGTTGCTTCATAAGGGGCTGATTTGGATCCATATGTTTAATGTTGTGGTTAGGTTTACCTTAATACTTCTTCTGTAGTTGCGGATGCTTGCAATAGGGGTTAATCATAAGTGGGATGCTTGTCCATGTACGGGCAGTACCCAAGCACCGGTCCACCCAAATATGAAATTATCAAAGTACCGAACGTGAATTATATGAGAGTGATGAAAACTAGCTTGACGATAATTCCCATGTGTCGTGGAATTATCACGCCAGATGTCCTAGTGAAAGGACTTAGTCGTGGAGACATCACGATCAGGTTAGCTTGGAGGGGTTAAACCGGACATAGGACACAGAGAGTTATACTGGTTCGGCCCCTTGCACAACAAAAAAATACACTTCCGTTATGATACGTGTTTGTCATAGTAGGTCGCGTTTTTTGTCATGCATGTACATCCATGACAAATTTATGACAGAATCAATATAGTCATACCTGTGCTGTCGTAGAAGTGTTCGATGACATTACCAAAATTATCATCACGGAAGTGTCCACTTCCATGACGATAAATCACGCGTCACAGAAGTGCTTTCGTCAAGAGTGACCGACATGTGGCATCCACCATAATGGAACGCCTTAAGCTATCGGGTTGGGTTTTGGATCCAATAACCCGTTAACAGCCCCGACCAATGGGGATTTTCCACGTGTAAAATCATCATTGGCTGGAGGAAACACGTGTCGGCTCATCGTTGGGACATATGTCATCCACTCATCGGAGAGAAGGCGCCTATGATACGTCGACACGTGGCACGACAAAACAAGTTTAAATGGGCCGGCCCAACTAAAGGCGCACAAGATTTGGCGGCCCATAATGGGCCGGCCCAGTTAAAGGCCCACGAGATTTTGCGGAGTATAATGGGCTGGCCCAGCTAAAGGCCCACAAGATTTCGCGGGCCATAATAGGCTGGCCCAGGTAAAGGCCCACAAGATTTTTGTGTGCCATAATGGGCCGGCCCAGGTAAAGGCCCACAAAATTCTTGCGGATCATAATGGGCCGGCCCAGCTAAAGGCCCACGAGATTTCACCGACATTAATGGGCCAGCCCAGCTGTAGGCCCACAAGATTTTGAGGAACCTAGTAGGCCGGCCCATTAACTGGCTGCCATGTTTTGGGCCAAATGACGACCCATAATTGATCCGGTCCATTAATGGCCTGCCACATTCCGGGCCTAGTAATGGCCCATATAAGATCCGTCCCGTTAAAAGCCTCCCACTTTCTGGGCCAAATCACGGCCCAGATCAGGTCCAACCATTTAAGAGGCTTTGGGCTCAATTGTGGCCCATATCAGATTCGGCCCGTTGACTGGACGCTATGCTTTTGGGCCCACTTGCTAAAGGACCATTTAGTAATTCGGTCTGATATTAGTTTTGGCCTGTTAAGGGACCATTTAACATTTCGACCCTATATTAATTTCGTCCTGTTAAAAGCTCGTCATATAGTTGGGCCTAACTACGGCCCGGTTTGCATCCGGCCTGCTCGTAGCCGATATCTGATTGGGCCAAACAAGGTCCGAGACAACTTTGGCCTGTTAAAAGCCCGTGAATTGATTCGCACAATCATGGGCTGGGGTCCATTTTGGGCTGCTGCCGTCCCGTGAGCTATTCGGCATGTTTCAGGCCCAGCCTACTTCTCAGCCTCCTAAAAGCCCATTGAGTTTTCTTGTGAAAAGAGGGCCGAGGGTTACTCGGCCTATTAAAGTCCCTAATCTACTAGTGGGCCAGTTTGACGGGGACCATGATGCGGATCATACATCGTGATTGCATGACAGCCCCATTATGTACCGTAATTTTACGGTTTGGCCGGTTTACTGCAAAGACATGATATATATACAGTAAAATAACTGCAACATCGTGAATAAGAAAAAACCTAGACTATACAATAAAGAAATTACGGCATATTACATCCACTAGGCATCAAAGTTCGCCACTATGATAATAAAGGACAAGTAGACAACAGATTACATACACTGGGCATCAAAGATCGCCACCAGTGCAAATAAACATGCTGACAAAATAATATACAAAACCGACAGCACTTCAATAGAGTTCAAGAAAGGTTAGCCCTGCTGGGGAGCTGCAGCGCAAGCAACTGAGCAAGATGATGAGACTGTGCTTGTTCAACACTTATATCTTCCTCACTCTGAAAGATAAACAAGCAGACATATGACATGTTTTGCACATAAAAGTATCAGTGCTGACAATTCATCACATTTCTTACTAACAAATAAAGTGACACAGTTTAAAATTGCATTAACACAATATGGTATTGTTCAGGTCAAGACATGGCAGGAATTGACATTGTGAAGGAGTTGGCAGCTTCACGACACCACTTGATTACAGATCAAGAACTCATAAGTATCAATGGTTAGTGTGCTGTCAATTTATCCCATTTCAGATTGGCAAATAAAGAGGCAGTTTAAATAATAGTAGAATGATATGACATTGTTCGTAGTTAAGACATTGCAGAATATGCCATTGTGCTGTAGTGGGTAGGTTCACCACACCACTAGATTACGGATGAAGAACAGAAGCATACATGCGCAAAAGAAGATCACTTGCTCTGTATAGTTTAATTCACATGGTATGAAGAAGGAACTTGGTTGCACAACTGGAAACTTAAATTGAGAAGGACAAATTTTGTTTATGAACTACATAATAAACTTTAAACATGCAATTTGATGCAAACACCAAAAATAAGCAGCTGTTGCAGTCATGCCTAACCAAATATACATAACAAAGTTTGCAGGCTTGAGAAGGACAAACTTACATTACTAGTGAAGACAGGCTCTATAAAGCCCTTGTCCATGCTGATGGGGGGGGGGCAATTCAAGAAGTTTACCACAAAATGTTCTTCATAAGCATTGCCTTTATTCTACATTTTGTTAAGAGTAAATATAGATGTGATAATATACGAAAAAATGGAGAATATTTAACATAAGATGAAGAGTGATGCTACATAACCAAGTAGCTATAGATGTATGTGCAGCGATATAGGCAAAAGGCACAGCCAAGAGCAATGCACAGCTGAACTTCTTCAGTACCAACTTTATGGTAAGAGTAAATATAGATCTGATGTGTAGAAAATGGAGGGCAAAGGAAAATAAGCTGCAGAGTGATGGTACATGAACAACTACCTGTCAATATAAGTACACTAATAAAGGACAGCATGTACTTCCAAGAACAATGCAGAGCTAAAAAAATTCATTGGCATTGGATATATTCTACACTAATGTAACCATTCATACAAATCAGATAATTTGGAGTAAACAATTGATAAGCAAGCTATCATGCATACTGCTGTCACATAATGAACCAGGTATGTATGCAAGTACAGTGATACAGGACAACAGGTACTAACAAGAGCAAAACAGCGGGCAGCATATTTGCGATATCCTGTCATTCTTTTCAAACCGGAATTCTTCTTCGAGCTGATTTCCTGCAAAAAAGATCCGTAAGGCACATGCGGAAAAGTAGAAGTTCAAATTGTCATGTGATTTCATAGACAGTACCTCATCCTTGGAACGAGACCAGTGCATAACAAGGTTTTTCCATTCAATGTCTTCTAAATTTAGCACATGAGACTTCACCGGAAATTCGTTTATATACTTGCCATCAAAGTGTGATTTCCTTAGGTAACACCGATACTGCAGCAATGCTTCCTTGAAAAGCACAAGCAAGCTTTGCTCGTCATGACTATCCAGATTGACCCTCACCTAGTTACAACAATGTAATGTAAATCATTGATGTGTTCGATCAGCAGAAAACATGAAAATAATAACCATGAATAATAGCACTTACACGTAAGTTGGACAAGAAGATGTGAAAATGGTGTTTGTCTTCACTATAATCTTCCCATGATGGGAATATATGCACGTAGTCCCTAACAACATTGAAAGCATTATCTTTTAAACTAGGAATAAATGGAATGGGGTTCCAATCTGTAGGAATTGGCCGTCTCTGCAGTTGGGATAGGTCTTCGGCCGGTGGACTTGCTGTACTTTTTGCTGGAGTGGGATTTTTCTGTGGTATGGCTGGTGCTATGGCAAATGAAATTGGTATACCTTTTGCTGGAGTGCAGGTCCTGTGTGGTGGGGCTAGTGGTGTGGCCAGTGAAGTATGGGTACAGTCTGCTGGAGTCGGTCCTATGTTTTGTGTCACTAGTTGTACAACCAATATAAGTGGGGCGCTGTCTGATTTTTCCAGCACCACCATGTTTTACAAGGACTTTGCTGGTGCTCCTTCAGGTTCGGCAATCACCCTCTTCCTTTTTGATGTCTGATGCACAATAATAGCATTTGAGTGGGAAAACATGGTATGACGACAGATGGAATATGTATTGATAATGGATGGGCATATCATCTCGAGTTATATGATGCGTAAACTAAGCAGATGGTGGTGCAACAAAGTAGAAGAAATGCAAGACAACATATGCAAGATACGCGCAATCAATAAAACCTTGCCAAATTAGAATAGGCACCTTGATGGGTGAACAGGATAGGCCATCTGCCTTTGACTCCTCGAGGTTAGAATAGTCATTAGAATGATATTCTAAACAAGAATCAACAGGTGGGGAGCGTACGAGTTTCATTGCTTCCAAAATGGCACTCAATGCCTTGGTGCCAATTTTGTAAGTCATTGCAGTGTTCCACAATATTCTTCTGATGCGTGGATTCTGATATTCACTGTAATTGCGTATAATACCTGAGAACCATGCAAACATAAATAGTTGTGAGATTATCTTTGTAATGCAGATGATATTCTAATATAGGGGCGCCCCTGTAAACACTTATGTGCTATCACTGGATTCTGATGAGAGAGCTCATGTGTGCTGTAATATCGTGCATGCATTTATATAATCTGGCACAAGTACACAAAAAAATAGGCTCCAGAAGTAAGGATAGCTGGAAGATGATAGTTCATAATATACTGTATAGATAGTTTATTTCCAAACCATGATAACAAGAGCACACAGCAACTAGGCAGATCATAGTGTACATAACAGGGGTACATCATAACCACGATAAATAAATCGGGAAAGTGGAACTGGCTTGAAAATACGGTGTTGTATTGCCGCTAGTAATTGAAAGCCTATCCACCGCGTACAGGCCAGCACTATCGAACATGGTAAAGAAGAGCAAGCATATTTTGGATAATAAAATGTTGGTTGCGCAGTGCCCACACATGGTGAACCAGAGCGCATTAAGACTGCAACTCCCAGCTGTCTCTCGACCATTTCAGGCGGTCGGATGAAGATCCTACGTCTCCTAACCCTTCTTCTTCCTCGTCTGTGATTCTTCCCATACAGAACACCGCACGGGCCGCCAGCCGGACCACCGGCCCCCACCGCCTGTGTTCCTCCACCACCCGCACACCCCACCCGCGTCGAGTTTTCTTCGTTCGGTGAGGCCCCACAACCACCCAAGCCCCTTGGATCGCACCGGCGAACTCCGGCGAGCTCTAAAAAATTGACTGACCCAATTTTGAAATTTAGTCTACTGTGATTTAACTAGTGTGGAATATAAAAGGGGAAAACCATAAGCATTGGGAGTATAGTGTTGAGCGTGCCATGGTGGATCTGGAGGTGCAAACCGGACAAAGGCAACTTCGCAACCAAGATAAGAAATCAGAGTAAAGCAGCGGCGATCTATTTTCTTGCTGTGATAAATAAGTTGAGCAGATACGAAAGAGTACCGCCTCTGGTGCGGCGTCGTGTACGCATCTGGTGAGAATTTGACGGTGTTGCGGTAGCGATGACTGTCGGCGGTGTGGAAGCAGATCTAGGAGGGTAGACAGTGGCGGCGGGGCGCGGTGGACGAGACGGTCATAGGAGCGGCACCGGCAAGGTGGACGACGGCGGGGATGAAGCGAGAGGACAGGATGCAAGGATCCCGGTGCGAAGGCGTGGATGAGAGAGGTCGATCTCTTGTAATGTACGGCGGCGTCGGGGTATCAGCTCCGGCATGGTGGAGGAGGACGGCGGTGGATGGGGTGGCGGACGGCGGCGGACGGAGGAGGGTGGGGTGGAGAGGGTGTTTTGGCGCCCACGGAGTACGAATCGGGAAAAAGCAGGTAGAGAGGAAGGGGGGAACCATGTAATCAGGGCGCGCTTGTCTCAAATGCAAGGAAATTTACAAACTTAGCCCCCGTTTCAAATTTCTACTACATCACAACAACATTAGTCGGTTGGGGATAGGACGGTAATCTCGCATACACCGAATATTTCCCGACGAGAGTTTGTTTTTGGCGCCCATCGTGTATGAATATGAATCGGGGAGGGAGTCAATTTCGGCCGAGGTCACAATGTGTTTTGGCGCCCACCGTGTATGAATCCGGGTGAGAGGCGGTTACGACACGTTTGGGTGAAATTACAAACCTACCCCTATTGAAACCTATAGAAATCCAGCAGATAGGCTTTGCGCGGCAGGGATAGGCAATAGTGATTTCCATCTCGAAGATTTTGGTTTCGGGCGGTTACTGCGACTTTCCCCGCTTCATTCAAATTTTACACAGTGCACGTTTACCATGCCAACTCAATTCGAATCCCGTTTGTATTCTACTATTTTTTTTTCGGGCGGGATCCATTTTCAATTGGAATTACATTCTATATACATCAGTTTTTTTACATATATACTTTCAAAAGCACAACACCATTTATACATAAATATGGTTTACAAATGGCATGATCTCAGATTCATAAGGTTGTATCCATCAATTTGGATTTTCAAATATTTGAAACCACTTTATGTTGAAATCCAATGTATGCATTCCTCGCTAACTGTCTCCAATTAATGTGTGTTTCATGCGGTTTTTTTTACTTCTCAAACATGTATAATGTGTTTCACACACGCAACATATAGTGTAATCCCGTTTAGACACTAATTGCATATAAACCATGCATTGTTTGTAATAGAAGAATCTATGGATCACCAATATTGATAAACTATATAACATTACACGTGTGCCCAAATTCAAATGAATATGCAAGTTTGATAC
The DNA here is from genome assembly GCF_018294505.1 of Triticum aestivum. Classification (NCBI taxonomy): domain Eukaryota; kingdom Viridiplantae; phylum Streptophyta; class Magnoliopsida; order Poales; family Poaceae; genus Triticum; species Triticum aestivum. The sequence continues at coordinate 540,108,626 of NC_057804.1, read as the reverse complement.
AGCAATTTGCGTTATGATATTATCGATGTCGTGATCTCCAGTTTAAATATTTGAATCCCCTTTAATCCAGATATTCGTCTTATATAGCTATCACTCATGCTTATATAGGACTATCTCTCTAGACCTATACACGTTCATCGTCTCTCAGGCATCTCTCGTGCTACCTGTATGTCGACAATGATCTTTTATCTTCGTAACACACTGGCGGTACTCTCTCCATCGACCTTCATCACCCTATCTCTCTCTAAGTATATCTTGCTCCCTCCTATGTGTCTCTAGCTATGATTCTCCATGTGGAATCTCTTTCTCTCACACAAACACAAAACTTTGTCTCCCGGGGTCTCATTTCTCTCAACTATTCCCATGTATGCCACTCACACACCCCTCATACAAAGATGCTTTCGCTCCTTAGATATGAGAACCTACGACTCTTCCTCTTCAATATCTCTTTCTCACACACAAACACAAACTCTGTCTCCCAGGGTCTCATATTTCTCCATTGTTCTCTTGTATGTCGCTCAAACACACCCTCTCTCCCTAGAGATATCTTGTGTTCCCTCATATGTCTCTCTATCTATCACTCTCATTGTGAAATATCTTTCTCTCTCGGAGACACAGAACTCTGTCTCTCTGGATCTCATTTCTCTCAGATATTTGTTTGCATGTGACTCACATGCACCCTCTCTCTATCTCTCTCACACCCACACACATAACCCAGCCTTCTGATCCACTCGACTCCTATCTCTAGCGCACACTAGCTAGCATCTTTATCTTTCTATTTATCTGTTTCTCCATCAACCTTCTTTCTCGCCCTCACTCTTGATTCCTATCACGCAGACTACATATGTTTCTCTCTAAATGCATGCAGTCAAGTGCCCTCTCACACACATATATAACTTCACCCTTTGAACCACCCGACGGTCATCTCCAACACCCAAACTAACGGATGTATCTCTAGCTAGCATCTCCAACTCTGTATCTATCTGTAGTTTCTCCGTCAACATTTCTTTCTCGCACGGAGTCTTGCTTCCTATCACCCACACTATATAGGTCTATCCATACACATGCATTTATAGGTTGATCTCTTTTGCACAATCGTTGCGCCTCACCCCCTCTGCTCGCCGTAGATGCATGCTCCAGCCCACGCCACTATCTCTTAAAGACAAAAACACATGCTCAATTGTCGGGCCTTCTTCCCTGCATTCACACATGCATGCATATTGTCATACCGATCCGTCTCTCCCATGTCGTTGATCTTAGGACTTATGTCTTCTTTCTTTTATCTCGATCATGCGCGCCCGCACACACACACATCCCACGTATACATGTATACCTCTCACACATGCACGTTCAAGGTCTCTATGTGTCCATACGTAGTTCATTACCCTCAATCCTAACGCCACATCGAATCGTTCTCCTCTCTTGTGCACATAACTTCCGCCTGGATGGGCAAAACACACACTCACACTTAACAATCTCCTTCTAGCTACCCCCCCCCCTCCCGCCCCGCACGCCTCTCACTCTTCCCCTATATCCCTGAAACCAATAAGACCATCCCTTTGTTTAATTCCCGCCTACATGCACCATCTATAT
>NC_057804.1:540088025-540106489 GCF_018294505.1 Triticum aestivum | reverse complement strand
CACACACACACCCCCCCACGCACACTTAGACTCCATCTCTCTCTCTCACACACACACAAACTAAGACTCCATCTATCTCTCTCTCCTCTCTCTCTCTCTCTCACACACACACACACCACACACACACTAAGACTCCATATCACACACACATGCTCTAGGCAGAGCATTTGTTCCTACCACCCTTCATCCAACCTTACCCGTATGATAAACAATCACCTTTATTTACTTGCATAACATGGACAGATTCCACTTTACTTTTGTAGTCAGCAAACTTATCATCTGTATACCCTTATAAAAAAACGAGTTGGTGATGATGGTGTGCCTGCCATCTTGTAATACAGACCGTATGATCTATATCTGATGGATAGGAAGCAAACTATGATAATTTTACAAAAGATACCCGCACCTCTCTCCACATCATTATCCCCCGCAACCTCATTGCTCAGCAATTAAAAAAGGAATAAGTCTCTGGAACAATCTAGCATGCATGGTGGCCGCTGCCGCCTGCCGGCGCCGTCCATCCCCATGCCTCAGCCCATTCCGACCACCAGTCACCACCATGCTCCACTCCTCCTCGCCTTATCTCTCATCTTTGACATTCTCGAGATACCAGTTTACCGATAAAATTCTCGAGATATCATTAGTTTTTACACATGGATTACTCCTGCATGGGTCAATCACAACAGGTGTTTTGTAAGAAAATGCATATTGATGTTCCATGCAATGCACGAGAATCTTGCTTGTAATTATATAACGCAAATCACGAGCAGGAAGTGACATTTTTTGACACAACCACGTTAACATGACCACGTAAGTCACGAGCAGGAAGGAGAAGGGAAGTGGGCTATGGAGTAACGTTTTTTACCACAATTTCTTAGGAAACTGAGTGCAAGAATTGAGTAGTTTTGCAAACTACCATTACTACTACACCTGAAACGGTTCAAAACCTATACTCCCTTGCAAGCGCGCTTCCCGCGTGAAACGGTCAGCGTCGCCTGGAGCGTCAGTGCCGCATTAATGCCCGGACAGAGCGGAGGCGACCTCTCACTGGCGTCGGCTTTGAAGTGGCGCGACGGCCGACAGAGCGCCGCTTCCCGGTGCATGCGACTGCTCCGCGTCGAGACTGGCCATAGGCCCTATTTGGATCCATGGGTTAGAGTTAGTTTGAGCTAGTTGGGTCTCAAATATCCCTAAAGTATCCAAGCATGAGGGTTTAAATTGGAGCAAGTTGCATCGAACCCACCAAAAAAAACTATCCCACCCAAGAGGTGCTAACTGGAGATAGTTCTCATTGGGACCACTGAAAATCACTTTTCTCTCTCCATGAAGTGCATTTATTGTCAATCTAACCCTATCACCAAACACCTCTTTGGCTACAGTTAGTTCAGGGTTAGTCATGAGTTAGTCTAACCTCTAGCTAAGTTAGAGTATCAAACAGGAGCAATATAGGATATGCAAGTTGCTCAAAGCATACAGGCAAATTCGTACGTGAAAGGATTTTTTTTCTTTTTGAAAACGGAACGTGAAAGGAATTTTTTTAGAATGCTCTTGGCATGTCGCTAACATGTGATAGTTAACCAACCTCAATAGACGGCAGAAACGCCAGCCCGCCACACTTTGATAGAGACGAGGAGGGAGAAGCGATACAGGCTGCTGGATTACTAGAGATAGGTGCCGCACGGAAGCCAAGAAATATGGTGATAGCGTGGGTTAGCCATGTACTAGTATGATGTAACTACACTAGGCTGCCGTGTTTCGCACTCTTCCACGAGGTTCAGACGCTGAATAATATTAAATATTATGAGTGCAGACGCTCCACCACGAGGTTCCTTGCTCCTTCTCGGTCGTCCGGAATCTATGTTCTTCCACTCTATTTTTTTGCGTGAGCTCTGTTCATCCTTTTGCCAACATGCGAGACATCTCGCATCAAGGCGCACGTGTTATGCAACGATTGTTCCATCTATATGAAGAACACGTGGCACTGGAACTACGAGACGGACATGTGCCCAGGAGTGGACGTACGAACCTGAGTAATGTAGCGCAATAAGTGGAGTAGAAAGGCACAAATGGTATGAACATGCGTGGCATACAGGGTGTGTTTGGTTGCATTCTCATCTCAGGATAGGTGTTCCCTCTTCATGCATGCTCAACTCAACACCCCTCTTCATGCATGCTTCTAGTGTATTTGTGCTAAACTAGTATGGACTCATGCACCCTCCATACACTCTACCAAACCCCAAAAGTAGGTCGAGAAGGGAACTCTTGGGCGGCATTTGTCTCTTACTACGTACTACCACTAAATGTTGTACGTGCAATGCACGATTATGTGTCTAATTACTGTACTACTACTATATTAGTTGGAGGCACATATTAACTTTTATATTTGTTTATGTGTATGCCCCGAGACCTTCCAACTAGACGTGTCTTTCTCTCCAGGTCGCACTTTGTATCGTTCATACAGCTAAGTACTACTACCTGTGGTCTCTGACCTAGAAGTGGAAGAAGTGGAGACGCGCTACCACGCTGTTTTTTATGCTGGGCTCTACCACGTTGTTCATGTCCCACTCCTTTCGCTGACGTGTGGGACATCCAGCACGTGTTGTGTTTGGCACCCTTCGTCATAAAAGTTGAAATGCTAGCATTCATCAGAAATAAAAAGTAATTATAAATCGGCAGTGATACTATTTTTTTTGCAAACCAATCAGAAGTGATACTATACCATGCGGTTTCCTTGCTCCTTGATATCGGAAAGAATACTTCCGTTCGCCAACATGTGGGACGTCGACCATCCTGGTCCACTTACCATGCACGCAGAACTCCAAGGGAGAGTCACCCAGGTCGTCACGCTGCAGTAACAATGACTAATGAGCCGTCAAATCATAGGCCCACTTCCCACTTTGAAGTTGCTCGGACGAAGGAACCATCATGACTTCGTTGAATTCCGCTTCTTGAAGAAAACTATTGTACCAGCAGTACTGCTAGCTATAGTATTTACTCCAACAGAGGCCTCCTTTCGTTCATAGGATAGGAATATGAAAATCATAGGAAGTGAGATGACATGCATCTCAATTCCGATAGAGAAAGAGATGCTATTTGATGCATAGGATAGGAATTTTTCCACTTAGTCTAGGATAATGTACTAGTAATTTGCTCAAAAAACTATAGTAGTAACTAGTAGTACTGGTACATGCTCGTACTCAGACACAGACACACACACTAACTACTAGTACTACTACTTCTCACATGCTGGCCAGACTTCGTCGTTCTCCTTCCCGGCTTTGTCGGCGACACCCCACCGTGCTTGGATCTCCGCCGACCTCTCCACAGCAGCGCGTGCGTCCTTTTCTTTCTTGCAGCGGCGGGCCTCTCTTTTCTTGAGTGCTTTCTGACTTTTCCGCTCCCTCTGTGCGGCTTTGGCCGCCTCTTGCTCTACCGCCCATTCGGCCTTGGCATCTTCAAATTCCTCCCACATAGTTGTGAGGTCGCGAGCGGCGATGAACTCGTCACGGCGGGATGCCATCGCTTCGCTACCATTTTGTGTGCATTCGTGGGCGGTGAGGAACTCGGCGCGGCGGGATGCCATCGCTGCCTTACCGGTTAGTGTGCGGCGTGGTGGCATGAACGACGCTTGGTGAGAGCTCTGGGGTGGAGTGGCCGGACAACCATATAGTGCATTTGTTTGTCAAGAGCTCAAGGACAGAAGACGAAGCAAATTAGGATTCCCCTTCAATCCTGGTCATCTATTACCGAGTAAAACGCATTGGCGGTCATCGAACTTGTATTGATAGCTCAATTTGAACATTGTATATGAGATATGGTGATTATACGGTCGCTGGCTCAGCGTATAGCTCCGTATTTGTATGGTTGACCAGTCAAACAGTCCGCATGCGCCTGAAATGGTCACCGTCCCTCCAGAATGTCAATACCGCATTCACTGGACTTAACTGCAGGTGCAATTGGTGTGTCACTGATATGCGGGCTAGACGCCCGTTGGGCCCACATGTTAGTCACCCAAACGCATCTGCAGTTAAGTCACTGAAGCAGCGTCCGCATTCACGCCCGACGAACCTACTCCGGCGCTAGTTGTCCATCCGTCTGCCGTGGCTCATTGCCATTCGCCCGCTATATTAACTTGAGCCCCAGCTCTCAGCCATAGCCAAAGACCCACACTTATTCTCCTCTGGTCCCTTCCTTCTGTCGGCACCACTTCAACCATGGCCTCGTGGCGCTCCGAAGCTCTCTTGGACGTACTGTTGCAGGAGCAGACGAGGGACATCGACGGCTCCGCTCCGGGCGTGCTCCAAAGCTCTCTTCGACGTACTGTCGCAGGAGCAAACGAAGGAGATCGCCGGCACCCCCCGGGCCGCCCTCCGCCGCCACGACCACGAAGCCGGCGCGCCTGCGCGGGCGCAGCCGGCAGCGAGGAAGAGTAGTACACGGTAGGTCGCGACCGCTCTGGTCCCGGGAAGGCCACCACTACTCCTCTCAATCGACGCCAAGCTTGGTGGGGTAAACATCGGCGGCCGATTAGCCGCTTGACGGCGATGTGGAGGTGGAAATCTTCATAACCTTGTGCTCCGGACGGAGGAGGAGGTTATCAAGGCGGATGAGGAGGAGGCAAAGGCAATGGCGGGCTTTCTCGGGTTCATGGCCGGACTTGGTGGTCGTGTGCCGGCGATCGTTTAGATTAGGTTTATAGTAGCTTTAGTACGGTTTGTGCGAAATATGTAATGAATTTCATCTAGTTTGTAGGAAAAGTTTTCGAAATGTAATGAATTTCATAATGTTAATTTCATCCGGTTAATTTGAAATTTGCTTTGTTTGCACGAATTTCGTCCGGTTAGTTCATATAGTTGTCGAAAGGTATGCGGGCAGCATCAGATGGCATCCATCAGTGTCCCCGGATAGATGCCGGTGTAAATTTGTGGGCCAGCGCTGGAGATGCCCTAACTATCATGCTATAATCACTAACAATCCTCCATTATTTGGCAGGGAACAGTTATCCCTCGATCAAAATCAGATCCGCGGTGTTTCGCACTCCTCCCGCGTACGAGTGTAAACTCTTGCTTACATAAAAATGGAGCAAGTGGACGGCAATGTAGCATGTCATATCACTCGAACTAGCCCGCCTAACGAGCGGGAAAGCACCGCCCTTGCCATTTTGTTCTGGATTTTATCGATCAATCGCGCGAAAATGTTGTGCTTCACAAGTTCTAAAGGAAAAGGCGGCACACTTACGACTCGTACGCATCGCAACCCCGACAGTCCGGCTCGCACGTCGCTCACCAAAGGGGACACACATTTTCTTGCAATTTCACTGACATGTGGGACCATAATTGAATAAACCGTCGATAGCCGAAATCTAATCGCTCGACGGGCGTCGACTGAGAAGATAGAAACGGGGGAGGGAGAAGAGATCGCCCGCCCGCCGCGCATGGACTCCAAGAAATATATGGTGATAATGTGAGGTGGGCCATGCTGGAGCCCGGACCGCTTCCGGAGCCCGCTCTCACTGCCCTGGCCCCTCAAGACGCCAGCTGCCCGCTGCATGCATAGCAAGTAGTCCCCGCTTATGTGGAGGAGAGAGAGGCATTGACAAAGTCAAGGAATAACAGTGGAGACAATAGCTTTCATCAAAAATAAACAATGAATACTCGTTGCTCGTCCTCTATATCAGAAAGAATACTTTCATTCGCTCACATGTGGGATGTCGACCATCCTGGTCCACCTACCATGCACAAAATTATCCTGGTCTACCCCGGTCGTATCGTAGGCCCAACCTTTCCTACCGTAAGTTGTTCAGACGAAGGAACCATCATGACTTTGTTGAATTCCGCTTCTTCAAGAAAACTTACTGTACCGGCAATACTGCTACCACACGCGAAGACTGGACGACACTGTACCACGTCATATCACTGAAACCCACTAGGCCAAACTAGCCCGCCTAGGTCATCTATTTTGGAACGGAGGGAGTACGTCTCTGCACTTCTATGATTTTGTGTTGCACGTTCTCTGTACTTTTGCTACGATTTTCCTACCCTATGAACCAAATGAGGCCTGAATGTATGTCGACTATTGTCTGATCGATCGCTAAGCCTACAATTTTAGGAGCTAGGGCTATTGGTCGATCGACGAGGGATAAGTATAAGCGTACCACAAGCTCATCAGCCCCAACATTTCTCTTCGGTGAGTGTTTTGAAAGTACTATAGCTCGCACAGTAGCTAGCCTACTAACACCAAGAATCGTCAAACAAGCCCTGTTCATATGGTAAACAGTTCAAACTTACATCTAAGCATGCCATATATTACATCAAAAGCTGGTGAGGATACATCTGTTTCCATAACTCGGAGAGGGTTCGCATGATTCATCGCATGATTCACTATCAAACAAAAGTAGTAAGATCCGCCCACACAAGACAGTGCACTAGCCCTAAGATGGTTTGATAACATGCATCATTCTGGTAATTAAACACAGGGCAATGCAAACTACCCTGAAGGATTAGCGCGACCAACTATTTCTTGTCATCGATCTCTCGGGCAATGACCACAGCACGAACAGCGGCATGGATATAGATTTTTGGGGCGATGTCCACAGGACTGACCGCGACATCCGAATCAATCTCTGGGGCGATGTCCATAGGATGGACAACGGTATCGGAATCGATCTCCGGGGCGATGCCAACAGGACGGGCCAGGACATCGGAATCATCAAGGACAACCACCGGCACCTGCACAACACTAACATATTAGCAAGCACATTGCAAATAATCAAAAAGCAAGCGCATTGCAAATAATCAAAAACCACAACTATGGTAATAAGCCATTATTTTTTACCTCGTGCAGCTCACCGGGGGATCTCATCCCTCCGGGGGCCATCTCCTCGTCCTCGATGGGGGCCATCACCTTGCCAGGGGAATACTGCTTCTCAACGGCGACTATCTCCTCAAACTCGGTCTTGAGCCTCACATAGGTGGCAATCAAAGCTCCTGGGGTAGGCACGAAGGGGCCCTTGCTGTTCTTCCAACTTTCTTTGAGGAGTTCGTCCGCCAACATCCTCAATTCTTTGGCCAGTGCTTGTTTCTTGGAGTTCTTCGTTTCCATGGGTTGGCCCGCCAACATGGTGAACTCGTTGGTCGGTGCTCGCTTCCTGGAGATGGCTGTCTCCAGTGGGTTGTCCGCCGGCAACTCTTTGCCTAGTGCTCCAGGATCCATCAATGAACTGACAAACAAAAATCAGTCGAAAGGAAACCACAATCGCGATGAAAACAGGAAAAGAATAGGATGTAAGAATCGGTCGGTGCTTCGAAAAAAGAAGATTATTGGAATGAAAATAGAGCAGCATAACTGATTCGCCCACCTTTCCTTCGTCGGTAGAGAAGAAAAATGGCAGAAGTGAGTAGCCTGGAGTGAGGTTTTCTTCAAGAAAGGGAAGAAAGGGCTTGAACGATTGTTCCAATGAAATGATGGTTGCTTCGCCCAGTCCAGCTTGGATGCCACCTTACCACTGCTGGTAAATGTGTGGGTTTTGTGATATGACGGGTCATGACGGCCACACCGGGGTCACAGGTGAGTCTCGACTGTAGCACCTTGCTGTGATTTGGTGGATGGCACGCGGGCCCGGATGCTTTGAAATGTCATTAACTTGATTTTAGTCTCTTTAGTATTTGGATCCAAGCATGGATGAGGCTAACAAGTTTTAGTCCCACTACTTTTAGTCATGAGACTAAAACGTATCAAAGCACTCTCTCAGGCTGGTCATAGTGGGGAGTAACTTAGACTAGTGTCATGCATATGACACTAGTGTAAGTTACTACCTCCATAGTGCAAAGTAACATAGTAGTAGTATCATAGATTGCTTCATTTATTATCTCATAGACTCATTTCGCCTCGGAAAGCGCTATGTTACAGTAACATATTATGTTACCACAAGCACCTCTTTCATCATTAAATACTTGCCACAGAAGCAAAATTTTCTTGGGATGTGTTAAGTTACTACCTAAGTTACTCCCACTATGGCTAGCTAGCCTCAATATTGTTAACCGCGACCAAGGCGGAGTGGAAAATGAGATAACTACATAATTAATGCATGAGTTTAATTAGGGTAGTTTTGTAAAGTACGAGATACATTCCTCCAATCGCAAAATCCCTTGGTTCATGAGATTTGAGATTTGAGCCCTATAAACCGGAGGGGAGGGGGTACTGCACACGGTGTAGTCTAGTCACTTGTTTTTTTTAGCCGAAGTCTAGTCACTTGTTGAAATCTATAGAAAGGCAAATACTCCTTTCCGGTTTATAGGTCTATACTACTCCCTCCGTCTGGGTGTGTAAGTCATCTTACGAAAACCAAATAGTCCCAAAACACTTAGGCGTGATGCATTAACTTCTAGCTTGTTTCTTGTTTCTTGACATACGTATCAACCAATAAGAGATGAGAGGTGTGCATGCTTTTAATGACTTGCAATGGCTAGTTCATTGCATGGAATGCTATTAATTAGCAAATAAACATTGGTGACCCCAGGAGGAAACGGTGCTAAGCGCGTGGACCTATGCAGAATGAGTATCAACCAATGGATAATGGAGTTTAATTGTTAAACAATAGCAATTTTGTCTCATGCAAGAGCCTGGCTAGTACTCCAAGGAACCGCACCATGTGAGCGTTCGCAACTGCCACGTTCGGTTTGCACTTGGCTCTTCACCTCTTCAAGAAGACGAACAATGATGTTACTCCTACTTCTATAGTATCGAATCCACTGCTGCATGTCCGTCCACCTCGTGCGGGAGGGATAGCGTGTAGCGAAAGCTTCTACTTACTACTCCTGCCTTTGCGTCCATGACAGGTGGGCCCAACAGGTGGTTGGCCCACCTGTGTTGCAACCAAAGGCAGGTGCAGTTAAGGCACCGGAGCTTAGTCCGCGAGGGAGAGGGCATCGTAGTAATCAAATTTCTCGGGCCTGTACGAGTTGACGCGACACATCAAAGCACTGCATTCGATAAAACTCTTTTTACACATTTCAAATGGGCTACTTCATATGTGGGAGTAGACATATTCTGCTTCGTATGTACTCCCTCCGTTCCAAAATATATGTCTTTTTAGAGATTTCACTATGAACTGGAGTACATACGAAACAAAATGAGTGAATCTACACTCTAAAATATGTCTATATACATCCGTATGTAGTTTGTAGTGGAATCCCTAAAAAGACTTACATTTAGGAACGGAGGGAGTAGTCACTTGTTGCAATCTCTAAAAAGACTTATATTTGGAAACGAAGGGAGTACAATGCATGCATGCATGCCGTGACTTTCCTTTTGATACTTTCATGTGTTTATTTGATGCACCTTGCCAAATTTTGACTATAAATTTAACTAACCAAATTTTCATGCATGTCACAAAAAATCACGGGGCTGTTTGGATTGTGACTATGTTTGTCTTATGTTGCCACATTATTTTTCCCACACTTGCCTAACCTGAGTTGCTCAAATTGTTAGACACACTTTGGCTTGCCTAAGGGAATCTTGCCACAATTTTTGTGTCTATGACATGTGGGGTTCACTGCTAATAAAAAATTCTTGTCTTATGTGTGGCTAATAAAAAAGACTTATATTTAGGAACGTAGGGAGTAGAAAATATAAATAATAATGCATGTTGGGGCAACCCACGTTTCCACTAATTTTAGCCGTGGGCTTGTGCACAATTTTTACGAGGGGGTGGTTATTCATTTAATGGAATGACTTGTAGTACTACCAGACTTGAAGGATACAAAGTGTGACCTGGCACACTATAACACCACTTGGAACAAGCGGGTAGCTATCTCAAAAAACAATCAACAACTAAAAAAACCGCGACCTGGCATGTAGTATAGTACACAATTTTAAACGATTGTTTTGATGGAGTGAAAAAGGAAAACTACCCCACTACTTATATATAGGCCGGAGCCTATGCGCTTGCTTGCTAGGGCTACTCTATTCACACACTCTCATCCTCTCAAGATCTAAACAAGATAGGGGTAGTAACCCTGTCTTTCTCCCTTCAAAAAATACTGGCTTTCTATCCTCACCGCTTTTTACAGATCCAGACGTATCCCCCTCCGCCGGTGAAGGGGAGGAGGGGCAGCATTTAGGACGTCGTCAACAGCGAGGGAGGAGACCCACTGCCGGCCGCACCATTATCTCTGGCCGAGCGCCGGTGCGGGAGGTCCTTCGATCCCTTCGTCGTTGCCTGTGGACGGATCCGGCCTCCCGCCGCCCACCTATCCACATCCTGACGACCTTTAGGTATATCTTTGTTCGGTACCGCCTTAGCTCTACTTCCCCAGCTCGCTACGTCGCTGCATGTGCATCATTTTCTACCTCTCAACCCCTCTTGATCGGATGGTCCAACGTCACCTTTTTTTCTATTGTTAGAGGTAAAGCTACTTCATGGAGTCGAATCTTGTACTCCCTCCGTCTGAAAATACTTGTCATTGAAATAAAGTGGGGGTGGGGGAATTTAGTATGTACATCGGACTTGGTACAAACAGGAAGGAAAGGGGATGAAAGTAGTACAGACTGGTCATCCAACCGGTCTCTTGGTCGAAAAGGGAAATATAGGGGTATCGCTGTACACAGTGGTATGAGTAGGACTAGATTTGTTATCCACACATAGGAGTAGGTGGCTAGAGTGAACAAAAATGGGACCAACCCAGATATGTTTCTTGGATGTTTGTTTCTCGGGGCAACAAACTATGAATCACCACTTTATGCCCTTGTTTACGTACATGGTGTTGTACTGCTGGTGCACCCACTGTCCCATGCCCTTATAACAAATATTTAGGCTCCGTTCGTAATAAAGGGGAAGAAAACATAGGTCTTGATGAAAATAGAGGAATAGGAAAGGAACGTAGGTATAAAACTATGGAACAGCGAACCGGAGGAAACTCTCAAGAGAATGTGTTCGGATGGACTATGAAATGTACAGATTTGTTTTTTTAGAGTAGCATGCTTGGTAGTATGAGACGCTATTTGTTTATTCAGCTGCACAGTGACTACTCTTGTCCTCACCTCACGTACCACACATAGGTTGATTTTTTATTCCGGCAAACACAACACATCAACCTGTCTAATGCATGGCAGTGAGCGCCTGCCTCGGGCTTCCGCCCAAAAAATGAGCAGCGCGTGGATGTTTCTAATCCGATGGAATGAGTACTACCAGACCGGCTTTCCTATGAAACACTATTCACCTTTCCCGTGTTCTGAACGGTTGGAAGGGAAAGAATACGGTAGGAATTGTGTTCCTACAAAAATCCTGCAGCAAACCTGTGAACCGAACGCAACCTTAGCTGTTCTTAATGTAATGTCCCTAGTAAAAATGAAGCCATGCCACTGTTTTTGCCTGTAATTGTTTGAGACTCTGACAAGTTTAGCCAAATGTTTTTGCCTGTAATTGTTTGAGACTCTGACTGTTTCCTCTGTGCCTTTTTGTGCAAACAGGGATATCCAATTCATCTGGTTGCTGTTGTGACCTTTTGGTGCACTGCACAAAACTCTTCTTAAAAGAAGTGACTTTTGTGCTGTTTAACTGGAATGTCAGATGGAACAGTTGGTTCATTTTGGTGGAACTGCACAAAGGGAGATCTGTGTTCCAATCCTCATCATCCATATTGGCGCCATAACCTTCCTTTAGGCAAGAATGATATTTAATGCATGTGTTCATCTCTATTTTCCGACTACCATGAGAAAATAATGCTGTTTTTTACTAGTACACTTGTACTCCCTCAGTGAAAAAACCAATTCTGAATTAGAAGGCCAATCATGTACTTGGTTTCACCAACTGGTGAGGATAAAGAGGAACATAGCATGAAGAGGAGGAAGAAGAAGAATAAACAGTGCCAAGGTGATCTTGCTGAAGCCAGAGGCCTCGATCGAGGCTATTCAAGGGCTCCGGCAACAACTACCTTACATGTGAGACGATCCTCCACGGAGCCCTTCCGCTTCTGTTGTCTCACTTAATTAATTAGGAGCACTTAAGTACCACTAATTTATTACTGCCTAATTTTCTTGTTGGAGTTAAAACAAATCTTTAGTAGGACCCTATGCTGAATCATTTACGTGTGAATTTTTGTCTATGGAGGTGAATCATGTGGTGGAGCAAGGAGGGAATATTATTAGTGTCATGACATAATAGTGCTATTTTTTGCATGTCAATTTATTGCCATTGGTTCAATGAGGCAATGTTTTGCGTATTGTCCATCATGAATTTGATGCTAGTGTTTGAGTAATATGCTAATGTCTTCCTATCCTTTCTCACTAAGCTAATGAAGGTTTCACCTTGTTCCTACTTGTGCAAACAGGGATCATGTTGTGCCAATCATACATTTTAGTGGAACTACAGAAGACAATACAATGAACTGTATCCCAGCCAGTGCTTTAAATCTGCTGGAAGTTCTTGATAATCTTTCGATATAATCTCAGCACTGGTAAACAAGAGTGATTTCAACCATACATTTGAAGTGCACAAAAATATATACTATTGTGTGATTCAAGTGAGTGCTTTATCATCTCTTATGGGACTACATGAATAAGCTTTTTTTCTCGGGTTGATACGGGCCTAAGGCCTTCATCCATATTAGTTTGCTGTCATCTCTATTTGTATCATGCTACTGTCATGAGAAACTCCTTTATCTTTGCACTTTTAAATTTTGCAACCTATGATAAATGGCAATGCTTTGAGTGTTGAGTTGAGCTAATTGGCACTGATTAAATAAACTAATACCTCTCTTTAAGCAAGACTACTATGTTTCTAACTTTACCCATTAAGATAATGAGGGTGCTTCTATTTGTTAGTGTATGTATCATCAACTAGTCCCACTATTATAGTAATCTCACTCTCTGAATATATGTGCCAACAGGGATGCTCGATTTTGGTGGAACTGCACAAAAACTTTGGGTGTCTCATTGCCTCGACAGCTTCCGTCCTTTCCTGTCAGTCGCTAATCTCCGCTTGCTTTCTTCCTTTGCTATCAGTCGCTTGGCTTATCTCGGCTTCCAGTCAAAGGAAATAGTAATTGATATGCTACCTCACACAGGTTGGTACTGGTCTTTATCCTGATTATTGTGCCTGTCATATGTATTGGTAATTTGGTATTGTCCTACTATTTGCCGATTTCATAAAGGAGTAATTTGGAGCCTGAACTCGCAGGCAAATCATTACATCGAGTGATTTCAGTAGAACTGCACAAAATGATCAAATGGACAGGTACTTATGCTGCTGCTATGTACTCCAAACTTCACTCAGACAAGCATCGATGTTGACAAGAAGTGCCTATATTCATTTGAGTATCAACCAGCGTCAACCAATTGTCAAACTCCAAGTATTAGGAGAGTGAACGCCAAAAATATTGCTTGGTGCATAGCCCAGAAAAACGCAGTCTAGTCTTTGGTCCCAACTTGTGCCTTTTGGTTATCGGCACATATGGTAGCGAACTTTATGGCATGGAGTCTAAAGATTCCCGACAAGTTGGTTGACGTGTATATTCATCTGGGACTTAATCAGTCTGCACGATAAGGATGCTCCATTTCAGTTGAACTGCACAAAAAATTTGGGTGGTTCATTTTCTCAACCGCCTCCTTTCTCGTCTGCAATGTAGAATTTTGGCGAGATACAGGACCAAGATGAGCCAGTAAACTAGTTGGATGAAAGTAGTGGCCAAGTTGCTCAAACCTCCGTCGACACGAGGCCACTATTTGAGGATAAACCTACAAGCAAAGTTCAGCTTGTCTATGCCGCCTCTTATGTACTCGAAAGTTTACTCGTACAAGAACTAGTTTTAGCAAGAAGTACCTCTGATTGAACACCATTTACCAGTCTGTACCCTAGGTAATTAAAGTTCGTCCATGGATCATATTGGCTGTGATCTCAATCATTTGGATGCATAAACATACTGAGCATGTGTATATCTGAATCTTTTTGTGAATTATGTATGAATATTGTCGTGTGATCTATCAATCATTTGGATGCATAGATATGCTGAGCTTGTGTATATACGAATCTTTTGAGTTGTTGATAGTGAATGTTGGCTATGAATATGAACGTGTCCTGTGAACCTGAGTTTGACATGAATTGCAACAGAACCAGTTATAACCCTTCTCCTCCTCTCAATCTGCGACCCCACTGTCACGTTTTCCCATCTCCGAGTCATTCCCTTACAAGGCCTCACCGTCGTCCACCGCCTCGCTGTGTTCGGTGTGGCGTGGTTAACAAACGAGAGTCATCGGAAGAGGATTGTACGTGGAGAGCCTGACGGCTGGGACCCACGAGGTCCATGGTCACACGCAAGGAAAGTTCCTCCTTATTAAGCTAAAAAAAAATGTTTCCTCCACCTGACAGCTGGGACCCACCAGCTGTATCTTCGCATGGAAGGAAGTGCCTCCTTGTTTTGCGAAAAAAATTATTCATCCCGTTGACAGATGGGACCCGTCACATTTGGTGACTGACTTGTGGGCCTGCTAAGCGGACGTGTACGCACGGCTTTGTCAACTTAATCAACAAATGATTCTAGCAGCTGGACCGTTGGATGTTAATCCAACAGCCGTGCTCCTTCTTCAACCTCTGTTCTTGCTCCTGTCTCCCGTGGGCGGCACCGCGGCTGTGCTGCCGTGCACCCAAACCAGTGAAGTTTACCACTCCTCTCCATCTGCGATTCCACTGCCCCGTCTTCCCCATCTCCGGGTCGTTCCAGTCTGGGTGCGCTCGGCACGGTGTGGTCAACATGGTCAACAACCCAGAGTCATCGGAAGATGACTGTACGTGAGAGGCTGACAGTGGGGACACACCACGCCCATGGACGCATGCATGCAACGGAATGCGGCGAGGTCAATGTGGTCAAGGAACGACTTCCATCGGAAGTATACTCTACGTGGAGAGTCTTAGCTGGGTCCATGGCCGCAGCAAGTAAGTGCCTCCTTATTACGCGGAAAATAATGATTCCCCCAACTGACAGCAGGGACCCACTGGATGGGCCACCGTATTTTGCGAAGAAAAAACTTTTTCCCCCTGACTGCTGGGACCCACCTGACGGGCCATCGTATTTCGCGAAAAAAACGTCCCCCCCCCCGCTGTCAGCTCGGACCCACCGGAAGTGCCTCCTTATTACACACAAAAAATGAATACTCCCCATGCTAGCTGGGACCCACCTTGGTGGGAGGCTGACTTGTGGGCCTACTAAGTTGACGGGGACGAAGGGCTTTGTCAACTTAGTCAATATGAACGATTCTAGCTCTAGTGACCGTACGATGTCCATCCAACGGCCCTAGTGCTTCTTCAACCTCTGGTCTTCTTGCTCCAGCCGCCCAAACCAGCGCCGGTCGTGCCTCATGCTCCTGCCTCCTGTGGCCGGCTGTGCTGCCGTGGAGGACTCACTGCCCCCTACTATTCCCACTATTGGCCAGGCCCTGCGGCGACGGCAGCCTCACACCGCAGCCGAACTAGTGAACCCTCGTACTCCTCTCCGCGCGGGCTTCCACTGCCGCATCTTCCCCGGCTCCGCGTTGTCCCCTTCCTAGGCCTCGCCGTGGTGCTCTCCGCGCGGCGTGGTCAACGTGGTCAAGGAACGACTTCCATCGGAAGAGTACTGTACGTGGAGAGGCTGACAGTTGGGTCCACGGCCACAACCCAGTTTTTTTGTGATTTGCCAAGTAAGTCGCTTTGTCAGGCCTGTTGGGCTGCAAAACTTTCAAGACGAGGAGAGCTTTCATTCGGCTGTCCGAGAAAATGGCCCATCAATAATGAGAAATGGGTTGTACGTTTTTAAAACACATCAAAGCGGCAATTAGTTTCAAATATATTTTTTTCATTTCGAGATTTTAAATTACATTAATTTTTATGCGTGGAGAATTTGTTGGATTTTATATTGATATACATTTAGTTTTAAATTCAGTTTGAATGTGAGTCGAAATTTCGGGATTAAAAACAGTTCGGACCGCACTGAAATATGCAAAATTTTGTATAATGTTTTAACCGTGGCCACAATATGGGCTATAATGCTAACAAAAAGAATATGGGCTCCAAACAAAACCTTAAGAATTAGCAAATGGGCTGTAAATTATTAGAAATAATGGCAGATGGGTTGTATGTTGTTTTCCACAGATTTGAGGCTTTCCTAAAAAAAGGTTGACGCACAAGCAGTGACTCTTGGATGGCCATCCAACGGCCGTCGTGCTTCTTCAATCTCTGCTCTTCCTGCTCCAGCCGCTCAAACAAGCGCCGGCGGGACTGCCTGCTCCCTCCTCCCCGCGGTCGGCCGTGCTGTCGCGCAGGCCTCACCGCCCCACCGTACTCCCATCGCTGGCCTAGCCATCCCTCTACTCACCCACACCTATTGTTATTCTCCGATAACGGCGGACAAACCAGTAAACCCTCGTTCAGTCGTACTCCCCTCCGCGTGGGAAACAACTGCTGAGTCTTCCCTACCTCCGTGCCGTTCCCTTCCTAGGCCTCGCCGTCATCCACCGCCCTGGTGCTCTCGGCGCGGCCTGGTCAATGTGGTCAACGACCGACATGCATCTGAAGTGGATTGTACGTGGAGAGGCCGACAGCTGGGTCCACGGCCGCACGCAAGGAAATGCCTCCTTATTACGCGCAAAATAATGATTGCTCCACCTGACATCAGGGACCCACCGAAAGGGCCTCAGTATTTTGCGAAAAAAAGGTTACCACCGCTGACAGCTTGGACCCACCAGCTATATCTTCGCACGCAACGAAGTGCCTCCTTATTACGCACAAAAAAATGAATACTCCCCCTGTTAGCTGGGACCCAGTATAGTGGCAGGCTGTCTTGTGGGCCTACTAAGTTGACGGGGACGGAGGGCTTTGTCAACATAGTCAATATGCACGATTCTAGCTCCAGTGACCGTAAAATGTCCATCCAACGGTCGTAGTGCTTCTTCAACCTCTGGTCTTCTTGCTCCAGCCGCCCAAACCAGCGCCGGTCGTGCCTCGTGCTCCTGCCTCCGGTGGCCGGCTGCGATGCGGCGGAGGCGTCACCGCCCCCTACTACTCCCACCGCTATCCAGTCCATCCCTCTACTCACCCACACCCCCTGTTATTCTGCGGCGACGGTAGCCTCACACCGCAGCAAACCAGTGAACCCTTGTACTCCTCTATGTGTGGGCATCCACTGCTGCGTCTTCCCTGGCTCCGCGTCGTCCCCTTCCTAGGCCTCGCCGTCATCCACCGCCCTGGTGCTCTCGGCGTGACGTGGTCAACGTGGTCAAGGAACGGCTTCCACTGGACATGGACTGTACGTGGAGAGGCTGCCAGCTGGGTCCATGGCCGCAGCAAGGAAGTTCCTCCTTATTACGCGCAAAATATTTATTCCTCCACCTGACAGCGAGGACACACCGGACGGGCCACCATATTTCGCGAATAAAAAATGTTTCCCCCCTGACTGCTGGGACCCACCAGCTACACCTTTCCACGCAAGGAAGTGCGTCCAGGCAAAAAAAAACGATTCGCCCCCCTAACTGCTGGGAGCCACTAGCTACATCTTCGCACGCAAGGAAGTGCCTGACAGTCGGGACCCACCTGGTCGAGGCGTACGTAGCGTTGTCATTCTGGTCGCAAACGTGTACGTACATACTGGTCGATGTAGAGGCGCGCACATGTCGTAGATGTAGAGGCGCGCACGTGTCATAGTAGAGGCGCGCACGTAGCATGTACACATACGTACAGCGGCGAGGGTGCAAGAAAGAAAATACGGCCATGTGCGTACATACGGGCAGGGTCTCTAACGCCTATCGCGCATACGTACATGGCTGGGTCAGAACGGAGAAACAGCATCGTCGTGTTCATGGGGAGCCAACCGGCTGGGTCGGAACGGAATGCATGGTCGTGTTCATCGGGAGGGCTTGGACGGAACATGCGATGGAAACAAGGCCTAGTGTACCGCACAACGGAGGAAACGGCCTTGTGTTTGATCGGCCACGTTTGAAAAGGGGTCCTATTGATCGGGAGGGGCCTGGCGTACCGCAAAACGGAGGAAACGGACCTCCTACGGTCGAAACGGGGGTCCTGTTGATCAGGAGGGGTGTGGCGTACCGCAAAACAGACAAAACGGACCTCCTACGATCAAAACGGGGGTCCTGTTCATCGGGAGGGGTGTGACGTACCGCAAAACAGATGAAACGGACTTGTGTTGGAGCGCTATGGTCGAAACAGGGGGGGAGGGGTGTGGCGTACCGCAAAATGGGACTCCACGGGATATTGTTCATCTCCACCGTCGACCTCCTCCAGCCTCCACGGGCTACCGTCGACCTCCTCCAGCCCCCACGGGCTCCTATTCATCCAGCCTCCACCGCGCGCTACTCCATCGACTACTGTTCAACCACCCCACCACGGGCACCCCTCCATCGTCTACTGTTCATCCAACCCTCCACACCACGGGGTCCTGTTCAACCACCCCTCCACGGCCACCCGTCCACCATCTACT